>NC_047113.1:69982673-70022673 GCF_902500255.1 Thalassophryne amazonica
ATCTGATGTTGTGTATACGCATAAGATTAACTTTACGATTTCACATCAGGTAATGGAGCATGAAAGACTGAAAGTCTTTTAAAGGGCTTAATTATCTGACTTATGCACAGAGTAACAGAGCAATAACACCATTTGGAACAGCAGACCTGCACAGGTACAGAGAAATAGATTTACATTTATAATCCCAGGTTTGTATTTGAAAGAAGACAAAATGCTATAATAATAATAATAATAATAATAATAGTTAATAATAACAATGGGCTGTTCTCAAGAACAAATCTGTTCCTAAGTCCTGCTTACGAAGTTTTTCTAAAGATTGTGGCATTCATGAATGTTTTCCTATCCAGAATTTGTTCTTAGGTACGAACAAATCCTATAAACATTCACGAGTACTCTTACGCACATTTCAGTGGCGCTGTCGCAAACTGACCCATCCTCCCTAAAAATTGGTCTGCCCTGCCTTCACTGCACATGTGTCATTTGGGACCACAGCAGCACATCTGAGACTGACACTCAAAGTGATCAAAGGGAATAATGTTATTATTAACCATCAGATGACAACGTAAAACCTCTTAAATCATTCTAAAGTCAGTTTTAAACAGAAACGAGGCGATAATTGTCTCATTTCTCTACTGACGTACCAAAATGATGTAGGCGCAGCTGCACGGCAGACATCTGCTCCGATCGGTCCGCCGTCTTTCTTACGAAAATAATGGTGACTTGATGTGGAAACGATTGTTGTACAAAAGCTTCAGATATCTGTCGCTGAGACAGATGATGACTGGAGTGCAGTTTTAAGCAGAAACAAGATGATAATCGGTGGATCATGCTGACGCTCCGAAATGACGCATGCACAATCAAGGCAGGGGAGACCAATTTTTAGGGGGGACTGTTCGGTCAGCGACACCAGCATGTTGTCACATTTCTTCTGATGTGAAGGTTTGTCTTATTGCAATGATATTTCTGTGATATCTCTGTTCATTATTGTAAGTTAATTTTTGGTAATTTACAGCGTATTTTTTTATGTTAAAATAAATAAAATGTACACTGTAAATAATGATAGCCCCATTAAGTTAATTGAACTTATGTCTTCTCATTTTCACCACTTGTAATGACAAGTTTAAAGTGTAGGTGACACCAAAAAATGTGCACAAATAATCACTAAAAATGATGAAATGATATTTAAAAAAATCTTGAACAATGAACGTTGATAAGTGCACAAGTTTCAGCCCTCAGCTGCGACCATATTGTCACTACGCCATCACAAGAACGGCACCTGCTGATTCAAACCCAAATCAGTTGTAAACACAGCGGAGATCAAGCTGTTTCCAGATGTTTTTTTGTTTTTTTGTTTTTTTTTTGTATTTTGTTTCTAGTGTGGAGCTTTTTTTTATCTAAGTCCAGTCTGAAGGTGATTCTGAAGAAGCTGTGTGAAATACAGTCTTATGGTTTTGAGCTTTATTTGGATGACAGTGAGAGAGACTAAACACTGGAGTAAAACCTTCAGTCTGACTACGGTGACAATATTGGCAGAGTTCAAAACACAGAACGGTGATTATAAAATAAATAAATACAGGCGATTTCTACATTTGGGTGGAGATTCTAAATTGTTGGTTTATTTTTTTGCCAGCTCTTTGGTCATAATCAACTGATAAAAAAATAAAAAATAAAATAGTTTGATAGTTTGTTTGACTATCTTTGACATATTATTTAATATTAAAACCATTCACACACGTAGTAAAAATAAAGTCTTACGTTTCACTGAGATCATCTTCAGTCCACGAAAACATTGGCTGTTTGTCCTGTATCAGTCTGGTGGCAGGTTAAATCCATTAATTGTCTGTGGCTGCCGGTTCTAATCTACTGTGACTTGAGTCTCCTCTTCCTCCATCAGGCCGTTTTATGCCGCAAAATGAAAGTCGGCCGCGTCTCCTTCATTAATAAGTATCTGTGCTGTTCACACCCACTGTACATGATGAATGCATGCCACATACATGTTATTACATATCAACATTTCCTTTTCCCTCCCTGGTTGGGGTCCAGTGGAGGTGGACAAATGTGGCACAACGTGCCGGCAGGCTTTTGCTGTGACTGATCCATCTCAGAGCTCAATCAACCGCGATCAGATCACTTCAGATGCTGTTTTGATGCCGTCAGAGTATGGAGACTGCAATCAGATGACACAAAAACTGCACATAGAGCGCTGTCAGATGTGCATCCCATTTCGGTGGCGCCAAGAGTGTTTTGAACATGTGTAACACACTCGAGATAGCCGAGCAAATGGGACAAACTATGTAGACTGCTCAGAGACTGCCGTCTGTTGGTCTTCAGACTGCACCTCAATACTTCCCAACTGTACCCAGATGTGTCATTCTGATGCCATTCGGCCTCAATCGCCGTATGTGTGATGGGGGTATTAGTATTACATTATATTGTAGAGATAATCACGTCCCAGTGATGAATGACTGAATGCAATTGTGACCAAACAAGACAAATTTATATTCTCAAAAAAAAAAAAAAAAAAAAGTGGAAAAATACACGCAGTAGCGAGCAACAGTGGCAAAGTGGTGACTTGCCATTCATTTCCAATCAGATTGGTCATTTTGCAGCAGCAAGAGACAGCGGTTGCTCTGCCTGAACAAAAATATAAAAGCAGCACTTTTGTTTTAGCTCCCATTTTTCATGAGCTGAACTCAAAGATCTAAAACATTTTCTATATCACAAAACACCAATTTCTCTCAAATATTATTCACAATGTTGTTCACAGCTCCTACTGTTGCATTGTGTGAGGCAAATGGTGGTCACACTAGATACTGACTGGTTTTCTGACCCCTCCAATAAAGCGACACTGCACATTTCAGAGTGGCCTTTTATTGCGGCCAGCCTAAGGCACACCTTGCAATAACCATGCTGTCTAATCAGCATCTTGATATGTCACACCTGTCAGGTGGAATGGATTATCTCAGCAAAGGAGAAGTGCTCACTAACACAGATTTAGACAGATTTGTGAACAATATTTGAGAGACATAGGTATTTTGTGTGTATAGAAAATGTTTTAGATCTTTAAAGCTAGTTCTGTTCTGTCTTCACTCTATCCAGAATTGGCCATAAATATCCTTCAGTGATGCAATGTGAAAACCCCCTCAAAAAATATATTCTCCACAGTGAAAAATAAATAAATAAATCTCGTCAATCTTTGAGAAAAAATATCATTTTTTTTCCCCCCACAGCAATTTTATTTTGTATGTAGGGTTAAAAAAAAAAAAAGTCATTTGTTTTCAGGCTGTCAAGACCATTTCTTTTGCATTTATGAGCATTTAGTGGCATGTGAATGCTTCCAAGGAAACACTGCACTCTGGCTGCAGCCTCTAGCAGGCAGAGAGACACCAACTCATGTGAACACATCCCTGGCCCTGGCTGTGACTCAAAGATAATCTTCAACAGGTATTGATATGAGAGGTGACACTATGACGCTGTCATTTCGGGAAGTCGGTGAAAGAAGTCTCTGTGACATTCTGTCACTGATCTATTAATATAAATATGATAAAGGCACAGTTTAGTGCACTGAAACATCCATAGACCCCAGAGGGTTAACTGGTGAGTGATTTTATTTTACAAATATAATCTTGAATGCACCTCTGCCATTGACAGTTCCCAGTGATTGGAGCTGCTGCACACACACACACACACACACACACACACACACACACACACACACACACACACACACACACACACACACACACACACACACACACACACACACAACATATATATATATATATACTGAACAAAAATAGAAATGCAACACATTTGTTTTTGCTCGCATTTTTCATGAGCTGAAGTTAATGAAACAATCTTTCTGGAAGGGCCCTAAAACCATGATCTAAGGTGCCTCACATCCCAGTGTTATAATAGCAGTTGTTTGTGTGCATTGTTGGTTGCTAGTGTTGATAGTTTTTATTTTGTCTTTTATTATGTGGTACTTCTTTTCAAAATATCAATGTTCCTGTTCTTGAGAAGCATGTTGTGCCACAATGATTCCTTCTTTTTCCTGTGAGTCACCATAACATTTTTATGAAGAAAAATGTGCCAAGCCCATGTGACTTGGGGTCCCTGGTCTTCAGCACTGTCAAGCCCGAGCATCAGTCCCCCATGGTTGTTTGCACAGGTTGATTCATTTAGAAATGTGACACTCCAGCCATTTATGACCATGAAGAGGATTAGGTTTTTGGCTTTTCTGGAACATACGTACATGAATTATGATGTGATTACATTTCCCTTAACTTGATTGGAATGGAATTGAACCAGTAAGAAATACCCCACTGGATTTGCAGTGAGCATCAACAAGTGCTGGAAAGTGTTGAGTTGACTGTAGACTTGAGGGGCACCACCAGGGGGCTCTGGTTTCAAAGCCAAACCTTTACTGAAATCCAGCAGTAACTAATGAACATGATGTCAAACTTTCCACATCTCACCTCATCATCTGTGCAACATTAGGATCTGATTATACCTTCACCTTCATGCAAACATGTCAATAATAACATCTGATCAGACATAACAATAACTGTAAAACAGACTGAACCGCAATCAATTCTGGGAAGCGTGTGAGTCATTTCTTTCTAAATTCTTCTGCTGGCTTGTCTCCCACTGTTCACTCAGAACGTCTCTCAGGACCACACAGAGAAAGCAGCAGCTGCAGGGGGTTCAAATAGTAAAGTAATCTCAAAGGTCTTTTTCATTCTTTTCCACTTGGATTTACCAAACATGTCCACTCCCCTGATGTTATACTGCATTTCACCTGGAACAAAACGTGCTTCACTGTGACAGATGTGCTGTGGAACGCAGACTGATCGGAGAAGGACATTTGTTTGTTTGACAGTGTGTGTGCCTCGCAAAGGCAAACGTGTCTAATGGGATTTAGCCGGGAGTCAGCGATGGCATATACATTTCTCAGTGCGCTCAGTGTACAGAGAGCTGTCCTCGCTGGCGAGCTGCCGTGAGACTCCATGGGTTAGCTATGACCCAAAAGGTCTGCCTTGTTTCTAATTTCCTCTGTTTGTTATATTTCTTTGTATCAAAGACGCCACATTTCTCAAGACCACCATGGAAGTAGCAATCAAATGTGGACAACCAGACAAAATACCCGGCTTTTACAGATGAACCCTCAAGAGGTGAGCGTGTGGGATTCTACAATGCAAAGTGCTGACATCTGCTGCAGGCCATTGCAGGCTTGGAATGTGATACTCTCCTTTACACAAAGGGCTTTGGCCCTTACAGAAGACATGGGAGAACCTCTGCAGTGCATGTCCTTCTGCACATATGCATCATTGCCCCATGCCTTCTTTTCCCAGCCATTAACTTTGATTAAAACCACAAAACTTTCCTTCATACCTTGGGATCACCGCCCCACACTTCCTTTGAGGTGGTGCTTTCTGAGCTATGTGAGACTGGGGGTAAATTGCTGCAGCATTGCATCATGTGTCTGACCCAATGGGTTCAAGATGTCTCCATCTCTCTTTGATTGTTGAGTCTGGACTACTGCAGCAGTCGAACCCCTCAGCGGGGGGAACCACTGGTGGATTCTGCCAACAATAGGATGGGAGGAACCACATGAAACGCTGCTGACGAGGTGCAACATTGTGCAGGGGAGAAAGGAAATTGGAAACAGGAGGGAGTATTGTTCTAAGCGGTGTCTCTGCTTTGATATGACAAATTGAGAAGCTCTTAAACATTTCCGTCCACAGATTTGTTTAGAAAGAACACACAACAGTGTTTTAAAAACTCTTATACCAGTCTAGATTTATCTTTCAGTTCTCTGAGGTAGGAAAAAAAAATCAATGGGAAACAATCATTCTGTACTTAAAACAAGCCTGTTTCACACATTTTCTTCTGAAATGTCCTTTTGAATCATGCAAAACTTGATGTGCCTCATTGGTTTAGCATTAGAAATGTGTTGGACCGCGATGAGGAATAAAAGTTTATGGTCCAATGAATGAATAAAATACATATGAAGTAAAATATGTTTTATGTGTACTGACAAAAAAATGGACATAGTGGAAAATTGATTTTGAAACAGGATTAAATATTAAAAATATTTCTTTTATTTAAGAAAAATCTTTCCTGAAATTCCAAGAGTGCTATAAATGATCATGTCTAAGAAATAGTTTGTGTACATTGATGGATATATACGTAAGGTTAGACCAACTATTTGACACATTCTTTTACCAAATAAGACAAACACAAACAGTGAGACAAACTAAAATATTATTTACTGCTTTTTTTTCCACTTGATGAATGAGACTCACAACTGTATTACAATGAGGTCTATAATTTCTTCATACTACCAATATGTCCAATTGACATTCAACCAATCTCTAATCTATGCCCAATCAACAACCAACAAATGAACGCCCAGTCAGTGTGCAAATAAAGTTGACCCTTTGTCCGACTGATATCTAAGGGCACCTTCACACATAACACGACTGAAGCTGACTAGCGCACAAAAGAGGAATTGCATGCCATTTGTGAAAAATTGGAGCTGCCTCCAATGCCTCGTACACCTGTCGCTACAATTATTCGCGCACACCAGCAGCTGAACGACAGAGTGTGCCCTGTGAGAGCCCATTTGATTCCTCTTGTGGCAGGTGTTGGCCAAATTCCAGGTGACACACATCCAACACTGCTCATTGGACACTTAGAAAACGTGTGGCCATTGACGCTGTCAGAACGAAAACAGTGATCACACGATCACTTTCAAGCTGGATGTGAAATTTGCGTCCCCAGAAGTGTGGCGTTGCAAAAACAACACACGTGTGCGTGTTTCGCACCCCATCCCCCGCTCCCCCTACACATTTGACATGCAGGGGAGGCACACTTGCATAAAATGCTGATAAGAATGTACAGACATGATCATATGGGAGCCAGACAGCCATGTCTGAGCGCACACAGCACGGGAGGTGGCTGTCAGCTGATCACAGAAAACTGACAGCTGGAAATGACGGATCAGTGCACACGACGTGTCACATTACAAACAGAGACCACCACCAGGACAGGTATATAAATAATTATAACAATACCTACATACGCAATTACATAACAAATAACTAAAATGAATGACCACATAACACAGAAACAGAGAGTGACATGTTAGTCTGTGCACTGAACGGACAAGGGGGCGTGGCTACCAACAGCAGCTGCTGTTGAGATGTGTGCTCCTGGACATCTCCCAGCTGGGGAACATGTACCATGTTTTGAAAAACATGAACTTACAACATTCCTCTGTCAGGCACGGGTGTCTGCCTGCTGTCCTCACATGGAAATACATAAAACATCTTTTGCCTTTGCACCGGGCTGCAGCGGCCAGACACATTGCACCTCGGCAGGCTGCAGGCCAGCCAGACACGCATGTCCATCATCTAATTTCTCTTTTTTGAAAACAGGTTTATCTCCTTGTTTATTTTAAGCATTCCCTGCTCCTGTTATAAGACAGCAATTGTAATGCAGTGGTAAAGTTTCCTTCTGTTAATCAGAGCTTTTGTAAATTGCAGGTTCAAATCCCTCGGGTGTCATTTATTTTTTATTTAACCAGGGTTATTTAACTACAGGGTTCTGAACCTACCCTTTTATGTCGGAGTCCTGCAGTTGTGGCCAGCCTTTGTGTGAGAAATCATAGCATCTTCCCAACATCAACCATGGTTCACCCTACCTTCAAACAACACCAGTCAATGTCCAACATGCATGCAACCAGTATCCACCCAAAGTCCAGCTTAAGTACAACCTACAGCTAACCAATGTCCATCCAACAATCCACCTATGTCTGTCCAATATCCAGTCAAATGTCAAAACTACAGCCATCTGACATGCTAACAATGTGCAAGCAACTTCCAACTGACCTCCAAGCAATATCCAGGCTATGTCCTATCAAAATCCAACTAACATCCAGCCTACCTACAACTCATGTCCAGCCATTGTGGATTATATGGGTGTCCTTTAGTATGAAAACCTATGTAACACCTGCCTGTCACAGAAAGGTGTTTAATCTTGGAGAGAACCACTGGGGCCTACCTGAGTGGTTCCCATTTGGGACCCAAAGCAGTTTTGTGTGGTGATAGATGGCACAAAGAGTGGCAACAACACATGCTTTCCAAACCTGACCTGACACACTGTAGAGGATTGTACTTGTTCTTATGTCACTTTGTTAGTTTGTGAGATGTATACGAGTATCTCAGCTCTACTGTGGTGAGCAAAAAATAAATGGATACAGTCATTTGTATAAACGCATGCATTTTGCATGAAAATCAAAACATTGCAGTGGAATGCAAAAGGTATTCCCAAAGGAAAAAAAAAACAAACCATCATTATCTTAATTGCTGTTACCAGTTTAAACAACATCTCTTATTTAGCCTGCGCCTAGATTATAAATATTAGATTGGAACTGGTAAAAATGAGGAATGTGAGAAAATGTTAGTGCCAGAAGGGGCAGTTTACTGTTTTCCATCTTGAGTTGGGGAGTTGGGCCTTGGAATTTTTAGAAATAATTTAACATTGAGAGTAAAGGTACAATTGGGACCTTGATGAAGGGGTGCATTTTACTAAGAACGCTTGCTGGTTTCTGAAATAGCTATATGATGCAAAACATCCCGTCCTCGCCGTTCAGCCAAATGCTGGGGCGTCAATCACATTTTCCCAAAATACAACCCCTGGCAAAAATTATGGAATCACCAGCCTCGGAGGATGTTCATTCAGTTGTTTAATTTTGTAGAAAAAAAAGCAGATCACAGACATGACACAAAACTAAAGTCATTTCAAATGGCAACTTTCTGGCTTTAAGAAACACTATAAGAAATCAAGAAAAAAAGATTGTGGCAGTCAGTAACGGTTACTTTTTTAGACCAAGCAGAGGAAAAAAATATGGAATCACTCAATTCTGAGGAAAAAATTATGGAATCACCCTGTAAATTTTCATCCCCAAAACTAACACCTGCATCATATCAGATCTGCTCATTAGTCTGCATCTAAAAAGGAGTGATCACACCTTGGAGAGCTGTTGCACCAAGTGGACTGACATGAATCATGGCTCCAACACGAGAGATGTCAATTGAAACAAAGGAGAGGATTATCAAACTCTTAAAAGAGAGTAAATCATCACGCAATGTTGCAAAAGATGTTGGTTGTTCACAGTCAGCTGTGTCTAAACTCTGGACCAAATACAAACAACATGGGAAGGTTGTTAAAGGCAAACATACTGGTAGACCAAGGAAGACATCAAAGTGTCAAGACAGAAAACTTAAAGCAATATGTCTCAAAAATCGAAAAATGTACAACAAAACAAATGAGGAACGGATGGGAGGAAACTGGAGTCAACGTCTGTGACCGAACTGTAAGAAACCGCCTAAAGGAAATGGGATTTACATACAGAAAAGCTAAACGAAAGGCATCATTAACACCTAAACAGAAAAAAACAAGGTTACAATGGGCTAAGGAAAAGCAATTGTGGACTGTGGATGACTGGATGAAAGTCATATTCAGTGATGAATCTCGAATCTGCATTGGGCAAGGTGATGATGCTGGAACTTTTGTTTGGTGCCTTTCCAATGAGATTTATAAAGATGACTGCCTGAACAGAACATGTAAATTTCCACAGTCATTGATGATATGGGGTTGCATGTCAGGTAAAGGCACTGGGGAGATGGCTGTCATTACATCATCAATAAATGCACAAGTTTATGTTGATATTTTGGACAATTGAAAGGATGTTTGGGGATGATGAAATCATTTTTCAAGATGATAATGCATCTTGCCATAGAGCAAAAACTGCAAAAACATTCCTTGCAAAAAGACACATAGGGTCAATGTCATGGCATAGGGTCAATGTCAATGAGCAGATCTGATTTGATGCAGGTGTTAATTCGGGGGATGAAAATTTACAGGGTGATTCCATAATTTTTTCCTCAGAATTGAGTGATTCCATATTTTTTTTCCTCTGCTTGGTCTAAAAAAGTAACCGTTACTGACTGCCACAATCTTTTTTTCTTGATTTCTTATAGTGTTTCTTAAAGCCAGAAAGTTGCCATTTGAAATGACTTTAGTTTTGTGTCATGTCTGTGATCTGCTTTTTTTCTACAAAATTAAACAACTGAATGAACATCCTCTGAGGCCGGTGATTCCATAATTTTTGCCAGGGGTTGTAATAATACTCATTTAAAACAATCTAAAAGTTACATTAAGTCAGGATGCTTGCATTTTTTTTTCCATGTGCGTATGGAATCATCATTTTTGCCAATTTTAAACTAAAACGGACTCAGTCATTGGACCAAGCAGCAGCGGAATAGTTAATAAACAGGGAGTTTCCTCCTGTGGGAAGTTGTACTTTATGCGTAGCACCTGTTGTGCCGTCAGTCTCCAAAAACCCAGTGATACTTTATCTCAGTCTCCACCGAGTTAGAATTTAAGACGTCGCCAGACAACAGCACTTGTCCTGGTGGAGCGAATACTTTGTGTGTATCAGGTTGCTGGACCCTCCGTGTGGGGTTTTGCTGTAATGCGTAAAAAACTGCGGGGATTTATCCAAGAACGCGCCTTCTTCAACCAGAATGCATCTCTACTTTCTAACCGGCGTGTTCGATGATGCGCCTGTGCTGAGCGCTTTTACGCGCCGAACTAGGATTTAAAGTCAAAGCCAAACTTTTATTTTATTTTATTTTCCTCCAACTTCAACAGGTGCGCGCCTGCGCTGCGCGGCGGCCATCAGTCTGGACGGTGTGGAGAGGATTTGGAAAGTATAAAATTCCCATTTTTCACACAGACTGGGCTCGCCATCAAGATTATGTGGATTCTACTCTGCGTCTATCATCTCCAAATGTGTCCAAAACAGCACCGGTGCCCTGTGAACGACGACCGCGCGTGGTGATCCAAACCATCCCGTCTACAGCGCTTGTGTGATCGCCCTCCACTCATCCAAATGATCCTTCCATTATTATTCCTCCTTGCATCGCTTCTCCGACACTATGGCTGTGAGGCTGAATCGAGTCATGTCAGCAAGTTTCACCTTCCAAGCGTAAAAGAGCAAAACGGTGAGTTTGTGCTGTTAAATGATGCGCCTTTTTTGTTTTGCGCAAAAGTGGATTTTTCAAGTTGCAAACACTATTGCTTTTCTTTCTTTGAAGAATGCACTTTTTGCTGAATGCTTGCGTGTCTTTGACGAAGTTGTCCTGGATATAGGAAGTGCAAAATTACCTTTTTACCTTTGAAAGTTTGCGGTTGGATGTTTAACAGAGGGGTGGAGTGGGGTGGGGGAGAACCCTCTGAAATTCCGCGTCCCTCGGGGGAAGTTTTCCTTGTGATCATGAAAAGGGGCTCCATTCATCCAGCCTGAGTCGCTCCGGGGGATGTAATTTACTTGAACTCCGCTGAAGTGCTATCAAGTTCAGAAATTCCATTTAGTCCGTGTTTTAACGGCGCGTCCCCGCGAGGCTGGAGCAGACTGGGATCCTGACATTACGTGGATAACTAAATAATTAACCTAAAATAACTTGTTGCCATTAAGGACAATTTGGCAATCAGTTTCTTTGTTGTGGAGGAGCGCGCACACGTGTGTGTGGCAAAAGGCACAACTTCGCAGCATGAGGTCATTTTTGAGATCTGATTATCTGCCATGTCAAATTTATGCATTTCATAGACACATTTTGAATTTGTAGTTCACTGACTTTTTTTTATTACCTCCACCACATGTTTTTCATTTACATTTTGTGCCCCCTGTCACTCAATGAATTTGTGCCCCCTTTACGAAAAACGGCCCATTTTCGTACCCCCATCACAAACTCATAGATTAATGGATGTTTCGTAACTCAGTCTCATGAACTACTTTGAGACTGGGTTGTGGATACACATGAGTTTGCAACATGGAACTGTCAGGAATAAGAGCATGCAGACATTGACAAGAGGCATTAATTATAATTTACAGTTCCAATGGATCAAATAAGCTGGAATCAATTCTTACAGGTGCTGGTCATATAATTAGAATATCATGAAAACGTTGATTGATTTAGGTAATTGATTTCACTAATTCCATTCAAAAAGTGAAACTTGTATAATGTATACATTCATTCCACATATTTCAAGTGTTTATTTCTTTTTAATTTTGATGATTATAACTGACAACCAATGAAAACCCCAAATTCAGTATCTCAGAAAATTAGAATATTATGAAAAGGTTCAGTATTGAAGACACCTGGTGGCACACTCTAACCAGCTAATTAACTCAATTAACTGGTCTCTCAGTCTAGTTCTGGAGGCTACACAGTCATGGAGAAGACTGCTGACTTGATGTCTTGCCTGGGCTAAAGACAAAAAGGACTGGACTGCTGCTGAGTGGTCCAAAGTTATGTTCTCTGATGAAAGTAAATTTTGCATTTCCTTTGGAAATCATGGTCCCAGAGTCTGGAGGAAGAGAGGAGAGGCACAGAATCCACGTTGCTTGAGGTCCAGTGTAAAGTTTCCACAGTCAGTGATGGTTTGGGGTGCCATGTCATCTGCTGGTGTTGGTCCACTGTGTTTTCCGAGGTCCACCATCAACGCAGCCATCTACCAGGAAGTTGTAGAGTACTTCATGCTTACTGCTGCTGACCAACTTTATGGAGATGCAGATTTCATTTTCCAACAGGACTTGGCACCTGCACACAGTGCCAAAGCTACCATTACCTGGTTTAAGGACGATGGTATCCCTGTTCTTAATTGGCCAGCAAACTCACCTGACCTTAAGCCTATAGAAAATCTATGGGGTATTGTGAAGAGAAGATGTGACACGCCAGACCCAACAATGGAGAAGATCTGAAGGCCACTATCAGAGCAACCTGGGCTCTCATACCTCCTGAGCAGTGCCACAGACAGATCGACTCCATGCCATGCCGCATTGCTGCAGTAATTCAGGCAAAAGGAGCCCCAACTCCGTATTGAGTGCTGTACATGCTCATACTTTTCATGTTCATACTTTTCAGTTGGCCAACATTTCTAAAAATCTTTTTTTTTTTTTGTATTACTCTTAAGTAATATTCTAATTTTCTGAGATACTGAATTTGGGATTTTTATTAGTTGTCAGTTATAATCATCAAAATTAAAAGAAATACACATTTGAAATATATCAGTCTGTGTGTAATGAATGAATATAACATACAAGTTTCACTTTTTGAAAGGAATTACTGAAATAAATCAACTTTTTCATGATATTCTAATTATATGACCAGCACCTGTATACTCTGGAAAGGAAACCTGAACCATGACATAATGAGAAGATCACTGACCAGAACTGTCAAAAAGTTTTCAATTTTAGTTTGTAAAGTTGAACTGTTAGCAGAAACACCCTGGGTTAACCCATTTTGACATATTCTTTATTTAAAAATGCATCCAGTATCAAAGAACAAATGTTGGGAAGAGCAGGCCAAAATCTAATCCCTTGTTTGAAGATGTTTGAGCTTGTGACATGAATGTGTTTCAAAGGTTAGAAGAATTAGAGCAAAAAGCAACAGAAGAAGACAAAACAGACCTTCAGATTTAGGTCACAGTGCAAAGTGAAAACATGTCTGAATTCTGCAAGCAGCATTCTTTGGCCAGTGGGTTTGGATGGCCTTGTGTGAGGACACGCGGTGTTGTCTTTCCTACAGTAACAGTCAGAGCTGAGAAACCAGAGCCTCTCCCTGGGATCTCCAGGTTTAATCAGGATGACTAAGACAGGAAAGCAACAGGGAGCAGAGGGAGTGTTGGAGGAGGTGTGGGAAGATGTCAAAGAACAGCCACACATAGGCTGAGTGTGAAGCTGGCCTCGCCGTCTATGACCTTTGACTGGAGTGTCTGAGCATGCATCGTTCTGGCGCACTTGATTGGCGAAGCTCTGTGAGGCAATTTGATATCAATTTAAAGGAGGGGACGAGAGCCAGATCTGTCTGGTGTGTTTAGCAATAGTTGCCTGCAGAGTTACGGTATCCATCGTATTCAACTTGGCAAGCGGTTGCTGATGACTCCATAAGAATTTGGGGTGGGGTTGGTGGGGGCCGGCAGGGTGGGGGAGGAGATGTCTGGCGTTGAGGGCCAGTGCAACGTGTCCATCTGTCACAGATATTCTGACAGTTGTTGTTTTGTGGTCACAGATATTTTGAACTTTTCTTTCCTCAACAATGAGGCTTCTGTTTATATGAATTTCACAAGGTGATTTCATGTTCTGGCAACAGGGAGATACGGTTTCATGATTATGGGCCATACTAAAATACGAAATGGGGCGAAATAGGGACTGATAATCACGAAATGGGGTAAAGTGTAACAAAATGGAGCAGAGTGAACCAGACTGACTCCAAATAATTACTTTAATTTAATTGTTTAGCTTTTGTTTTTTGTTTTTTGTTTTTTTGTGAAACGCGTTCAGTACATGTAGTAGGGGCAGGTGCACCATCTGGCGTTCAAGAGATGAAACTTCAGTCAGTGGGTCAGTCTGCTCCAGTTTGTTACGTTTTATCCACATTTTGTTATTATCAGTCCCCATTTCAACCCCATTTTGCTAAAAGAATTAATAAAAGTACTTAATTGAATCATATTTGGAATCAGTCTGCTCCATTTCGCTTAAAAATAATTAAATAAATGTAATTAATTGAATCATATTTGGAGTCATTCTGGGTCAGTCTGCTCCATTTCGTTACTTTTTACCCCCATTTCATGATTATTTGGCTCCATTTCACCCCATTTCGTATTTTAGTATAGCTGCATGATTATTAAGGCAAACCTTTCCCAAAATGGCATCTGTATTTAAAATACAACAACATGTATTGTTTAAAAATTAGGCTAGAAAGCAACCATGATTAGCTCGCCTACAATCATTGGAATGAGCTGCTTAGTCTTCTGCTATGGCAACCTGGATCGGGATAACTGGCAAAAAAATGAATGAATGTATTATCCAACCTTGGTTTGTTTGCATTTATTTTTGAACATTTTTTGTTTTTAAATGTGGGTGTAAAATACGGAGGAGGCGTAATTCTGACCAGGACTGTAGCAGTTTTACAATGAAAATAATCAGTGCTACAAGTATTATCCTCCTGTACAACAAAACAGACTCAGGCGTATGACAATAAAAAGTATATATATATATATTTTCTAAATGTTTCTAGGCTAGCATTGTAATATACATCAAGCTACAAATGGATCCATTTTCCAATCGGCACATCTGGCCTTGATTCTTTATTTTTGTCCTTCAAGTGATCATCTTCACTTTCCCTTAGAAGGCTGTGTTTTTAACCACCACCGGACACACTCCTGAGCACAGGCTCACGTCGTGTTGACATAGTGACGCTGCAGATATTTGAAGATGATGTGGCTTACCACTGAGATGTGACCGCTTACTCGCCTCCACTTTCAGTGCCACTGAAAGAAAACATGGAACACCACAGACCTGCTAGTGATTGCTGAAGCGACTGTTCCGCTAACGATTATGAGATTAGAGTGAAGACTGGGATTACCAGGGTCACGGGGAGAATGTGCAGCATTTATGGAGGGTTGAGGAAACATGGTTGCATTGTGCATTCATTCATTCATTCATATTACAGACATATAAGCAGGTCAAGGAGGGGATCTAAAGATATGTAGGAAGAGTGGGTGGTCCCACTGAAGACCATGACAGTTTCTTGAGGGGCAGTTACGTGTACATAAGCACATAATGTGTCTCATGTATTACCCATTATAGGAGCTATCAAATTACAAATAAATAATAATAATTCTTTTTCTTCTTATTATTATTATTCATGGCATCAAGACAGTCATGTACATTTATTTTTGCTGACATGCTAATTTGTGCATCTGTTTCCACTTTAAGGCTTTTGAGGTGAGTACCCAATTTATCAAATGTGTTTAATCTGATTATTAGCATAAATTAAATTTGTTTTACCTCCACTGTTCTTGCGTGGCTGCAGAATTGTGAAAGGTGGACACCTCAAATCTGGTCAAATGGCACTTCTGTTTGGTTACCAGTTGGGATCACCGTTTTGTTGGCCAGACACAAAGGTTTAGGTCTGACTTCACATGGATTTGGATTTGTGATGAACGGTCTGTTTTCCTGAGAATCCACAGTTCATGTCTCTTTTCACAGCAACCATGTACAGATGCTGCACTTCACTGCCTGAGCTTTTGGGGGCACTGTGGTGTAAAAAAAAAAAAACTTTGTGAAACATCCTGAAATGGGAGAAGAAAGGATACTTTTTCTACTTTTCCATTTACTGAGTGAAGTGGCTTGCCATTTTTGTTTTGTGGTCCTCTCTTTTTCACTCACCCAATTGATCTCATGTTTTGTGTGTGTGTGTGTGTGTGTGTGTGTGTGTGTGTGTGTGTGTGTGTGTGTGTGTGTGTGTGTGTGTGTGTGTGTGTGTGTGTGTGTGTGTGTGTGTGTGTGTGTGTGTGTGTGTGTGTGTGTGTGTGTGTTGCACCTTCAAGACTCTTCAACCACTTTGGTTTCCTTTCATATTAAAAAAAGCAGTGCCACTGTAAATCATGGGGCAGTATATCTAAAGATCAAGAGAAACACAGCTCTGAACAAGCAAGTTATCCTTAGCAGGATAACTCAAACTAATGAATGGGTGTCAGTGACATTTGGTGTGTCGATGGATAATTTTCAGGTAAATAAGTGACTGAATTTTGGAGGTGATCTGGAATATATTCTGGAACTGGCAGAGGTGGGGTGAAGTCACTGTCAGGTCATGAATCTGCAAGTCCCAAGTCATGTCTCAAATCAGCTTGCAAACAATTGGTGGTGATTAAGACTTGAGGCTTGGGACTTGCTGATTCATGACTTGAGAGTGACTTGATGGTGACTTTGTTCCACCTCTGCATATTGGCACATTGTTTATTGTTGCCGTTTGGGTAAGTAAGTCCCTTCGGTTGCTCCCTTGTTTGAACTCGGGGTCGCCACAGGATCTGCATGTTGAATTGGCACAAGTGTTACGCCGGATGCCCTTCCTGACGCAACTCCACATTACATGGAGAAATGTGGCAGGAGTGGGATTTGAACCCGGAACCTTCTGAACTGAAACCAAGCGCATTAACCACTTGGCCACCACCCCTACTTTGGCAAAATAATTTCCTTCAGGATAAATACAGTTGATCTTATTCTTATCTGAACATTTAACTTGGCTGTGTGAGGATGCTGATAAATAGATGATGGATAATGTCCTATAAAATTAAAGATTTCATTTAGAATTGAATCCAGGCTACATTTTTCATCCAGCATCTAGACGTTCTTGGTTTTAAGCAATCAGGAAAATTTCATTTAAAAATATATTAATAATGAACCCGATGAATGATATTTTGAGTCGATCCATAATCCAGAAGAATGTTAAAGAAATAGCAACACTGAATGCAAAAATTTATGAATGTATCTTGATGAAATTTTATGTAAATATAGATAAGTTCTTAAAAAACAAGACTTGTTGTATGACCCTCAGTGAGAGTGGGTGTTTTGGCAGTGGGGAATATGCAGCCTTGGTGGAAGTATGTGCTCTCTGAGTGCCATCATAATATATTGACAAGAGCTTTATTTATATAATCTTGTAAAGAATTTGACATTGCAGACCATCTTTGTCTAAAGTGCTGCATATGCTTTTTGTTTGTTTTGTGATAGAAATATTAGTATAACTTCTTCAACCATCATCATGTTTGACGTCGTCAGAAACCTCCAGGAGAGTCTGCAAATGTTCAGAGAGTCTGAACGTTTGTGTCAACATAAAAGTCATATGGAAGTATGTGGGCAGTGACGGTTACTCCATTTGAACCATACGTGTAGTTTTATGTGCGTAAATGGGGCATATGAGCCATAAGCCTGGAGATATTCAGAGTATACAAAGGTAACTCAGTCTCTGCCTGATGTGCACGGAAGCTTTAAGTCTGGCCCTGCAGTATGTGCAAATGGATGTCATTTTATATAAACAATGTTGATTGCCTAGTTGTCCTTCGTAGAAAAGGTAACTAAACTGTGATAAGTGCTCTGAAGTAAGTCCATAACATACTTTATTTTGAGTTTTTGGCAGAGGAATAAAACCAGAGTAATTATGGTGACGTGACCCATTAAAAGAACACTTATTGCTTCAGTAGCGTTGCTCCCTTTCAGATCTTCATGACAATTTTGTAACCAATGATTTTTTTTTTTTTTTTTCTGCTTTCAACCCATTAGTGTCTATCCTGTCTCGACTAAAAAAAACATAGCTGCTGGCAGCTTTCGGCTTGGCCAGCTGGCAATGAAGTTACCATTCTGTTATTTTAAGCGGTTTCCATAGTGCTTAACCCTATATGTTTTAATTTAAAATTACGATATAGCTGTAAAAGCGGTGGAACGCAGCTAGCCAGACTTTGAATCTCCATTCATTCTTTAATACAGGTCAGATGTTTCCTGAGCCTGGGAAAAGCTTGTTCCCTCTTACAAGAATCTAGACTTTGGTGGATGTGAACTGGATGAATGAATGCAGCACTGTGCAGTTAATCAGTGTAGAGGCCAGTGAAACAGCAGCTGGTATGTTTGGCTGAATTAAAATCTATCAAGGGAAATGGATGACCTGTTGGGAAAGTGTAGGAACACGGACCCACAACAGGGGGCACAAATGAACGGACAATGGAGTAAGTCAAAATAACAACGCTTTACTGTTGTGAATGTGCACAACGAATACAACCAATCACAGAAATGGACAACAGTCAATTCACAAAAGTGTCGTGTGGGCAGGCTCGAAGATAGGAGACGCCTCTCCAAGGTAAGACCGGAACCACACGGCTTCCTCCGCCACAGGACCCCGGGAATACTGGAGCCGCCAAGTCCCGAACTCCCAGGTGGCCACTGCCTCCGCGTGTCGGACCTGCTACTGCTGGCGAGGAACAAAGAACAGTTAGATGGGGGCGCGTTTGCACCCAGGACTCCGAACAGCAGGAAAGTTACCTCTCGTTGAAAAAAGAAACAGAATATCTGCTGTCCAACACACACAAGCAACAGATATTCACAGTCAGCTGAGAACGTTACCTCTCCGGTAGAAACGATATCTCGGCAATGAGGTGGAGATGCCGTCCTGCTGATATACCCCACTGATGATTGCCGTCAGCTGTCTCAGGTGATGGGTGACAGCTGTCACCGAGGCTGCTCCCGTGAGGCGGCGGCGCCCTCTGGTGCCTGGAGCCCGCACTCCAGGCAGGGCGCCCTCTGGTGGTGGTGGGCCAGCAGTACCTCCTCTTCAGCGGCCCACACAACAGGACCCCCCCCTCAATGGGCGCCTCCTGGCGCCCGACCGGGCTTGTCCGGGTGGCGACGGTAGAAGTCGGCCAGGAGGGCCGGGTCCAGGATGAAGCTCCTCTTCACCCAGGAGCGTTCTTCGGGACCGTACCCCTCCCAGTCCACCAGATATTGAAAGCCCCGGCCCATCCGTCGGACGTCCAACAACCGGCGCACTGTCCAAGCCGGCTCGCCATCGATGATCCGGGCAGGAGGTGGTGCCGGACCGGGTGTACAGAGGGGCGAGGTGTGATGGGGCTTGATTTTTGACACATGAAATACTGGATGGATCCGCAGTGAGGCTGGAAGCCGAAGCCTCACTGCAGCGGGATTGATGACCTTGAGAATTTTAAACGGACCTATGTACCTGTCTTGCAGTTTTGGGGAGGCCACTTGCAGTGGAATGTCCTTGGTGGACAACCACACTTCCTGCCCGGGGCGATACGTAGGGGCCGGGGTCCGCCGCCAGTCTGCATGGGTCTTCGCCCTCATCCGGGCCTTCAGCAAAGCAGAACGGGCGGCACGCCACACCCGACGGCACTTCCGCAGGTGGGCCTGGACCGAGGGCACACCGACCTCTCCCTCAACCACCGGGAATAATGGGGGCTGATACCCCAAACACACCTCAAAGGGGGAGAGGCCGGTGGCTGATGACACTTGACTGTTGTGGGCGTACTCGATCCAGGCCAAATGAGTACTCCAGGCCGCCGGGTGCGCGGCTGTCACACAACGTAGCGTTTGCTCCATTTCTTGATTGGCCCGCTCTGCTTGCCCGTTGGTCTGGGGGTGATACCCGGATGAGAGACTGACCGTGGCCCCCAGTTCCCGGCAAAAGCTCCTCCAGACATGCGAGGAGAACTGGGGACCGCGATCGGAGACGATGTCTGATGGTATTCCATGCAGGCAGACGACGTGGTGGACCAGGAGGTCCGCTGTCTCCTGGGCCGTTGGGAGCTTCGGGAGGGCCACGAAGTGGGCCGCCTTGGAGAATCGGTCCACTATCGTGAGGATGACGGTGTTTCCCTGGGACGGCGGGAGGCCCGTGACAAAATCCAGGCCGATGTGGGACCAGGGGCGATGAGGCACGGGCAGCGGCTGTAGCAGTCCCGGAGCCTTGCGATGGTCGGCCTTGCCCCTGGCGCAGGTGGTACAGGCCTGGCTATAGTCCCGGACGTCGGCCTCCAGGGACGCCCACCAGAAGCGCTGCTGGACAACTGCCACGGTTCTTCGCACCCCTGGATGACAGGAGAGCTTAGAGCCGTGACAGAAGTCCAGGACTGCAGCCCTTGCCTCTGGTGGGACGTAAAGTCTGTTCTTTGGTCCAGTCCCGGGGTCCGGGCTTCATGCCAGGGCCTCCCGGACGGTTCTCTCTACGTCCCAGGTGAGGGTGGCCACGATAGTGGACTCCGGGATGATGGGTTCCGGTGGATCCGACAACTCCGTTTTGACCTCGTCTTTGTGTACCCGGGACAAGGCATCCGATTTCTGGTTCTTGGTCCCGGGCCGGTAGGTGATGCGGAAGTCAAAACGGCCGAAGAACAGTGACCAGCGGGCTTGCCTGGGATTCAGCCGCTTGGCGGTCCTGATATATTCCAGGTTCCGGTGGTCAGTGAAAACCGTGAATGGCACGGACGTTCCCTCCAACAGATGTCTCCACTCTTCAAGAGCCTCTTTCACCGCAAGGAGTTCTCGGTTGCCGACGTCATAGTTCCGTTCAGCCGGGGTCAACCTGCGGGAAAAATAGGCACACGGATGAAGGACCTTATCGGTCTTCCCACTCTGGGACAGCACAGCTCCTATCCCTGAGTCCGAGGCGTCCACTTCAACCACTAACTGGCGACTAGGATCAGGCTGCACCAGAACGGGTGCAGACGAGAAGCGCCGTTTCAACTCCTTGAACGCGGCATCGCAACGATCCGACCAGGTGAAGGGGACTTTTGGTGAGGTCAGGGCTGTCAGGGGGCTAACAACCTGACTGTAGCCCTTAATGAACCTCCTGTAGAAATTCGCAAAGCCGAGGAACTGTTGCAGCTTCCTACGGCTTCTGGGTTGGGGCCAGTCTCTCACCGCCGCAACCTTGGCCGGATCAGGAGCGACGGAGTTGGGGGAGATGATGAACCCCAGGAAGGACAAAGAGGTGCGGTGAAACTCACACTTCTCGCCCTTAACAAACAGCCGGTTCTCCAATAACCGCTGCAGGACCTGACGTACATGTCGGACATGGGTCTCAGGATCCGGAGAAAAGATGAGTATGTCGTCTAGATATACAAAGACGAATCGGTGCAGGAAGTCCCGCAAGACGTCATTAACTAATGCTTGGAACGTCGCCGGAGCGTTTGTAAGACCGAACGGCATGACCAGGTACTCAAAATGACCTAACGGGGTGTTAAATGCCGTCTTCCACTCGTCTCCCTTCCGGATCCGAACCAGGTGATACGCATTCCTAAGATCAAGCTTGGTGAATATCTTGGCTCCATGCAGGGGCGTGAACACCGAATCCAACAAGGGTAAGGGGTATCGGTTACGAACCGTGATTTCGTTCAGCCCCCTGTAATCAATGCATGGACGTAATCCGCCATCCTTTTTCCCCACAAAAAAGAAACCCGCACCCATCGGGGAGGTGGAATTCCGGATCAACCCGGCAGCCAAAGAGTCCCGGATGTAGGTCTCCATTGATTCGCGTTCAGGTCGTGAGAGGTTATACAGCCTACTGGACGGGAACTCAACGCCTGGAACCAAATCAATGGCACAATCATACGGGCGGTGCGGGGGAAGGGTGAGCGCCAGATCCTTGCTAAACACCTCCGCAAGGTCATGGTACTGCACCGGCACCGTCCCTAGATTGGGCGGGGCTCTAACCTCCTCCCTGGCCTGGGAACCGGGAGGAACCGAGGAACCTAAACATACCCGATGGCAGGTCTCGCTCCACTGAACCACTACCCCGGATGGCCAATCGATCCGGGGATTGTGTTTCAACATCCAGGGAAAACCTAAAATCACACGGGAGGTGGCCGGAGTCACGAAAAACTCGATCTCCTCCCGGTGATTCCCCGACACCACCAGAGTTACTGGTGGTGTCTTGTGAGTGATTGGAGGGAGTAGGGAGCCATCTAGCGCCCGTACCTGCACAGGCGAGGTAAGCGCCACCAGAGGGAACCCTATCTCCCTGGCCCATTTGCTGTCTAGCAAATTCCCTTCTGAGCCCGTGTCCACCAGTGCTGGGGCCTTCAGGGTTAAATCCTCATAAAGGATTGTAACTGGGAGTCGTGTGGCAATGTGGGTGTGTCCCACGTGAACGTCTCGGCCCACCCCTAGCCCAGTTTCTAGGGGCGGGCGTTGGTGTTTAACCGCTCGGGGCAGTCTCTTACCTGATGCTCAATCGAGCCACAAACAAAACACGCCCCGCGGGCCAGCCTCCTTTGTGTGACCGGTGCCCTAAATGTTGCCCTACTCGTGTCCATAGCTTCGTCAGCAGGGGGGGCTGTAACCGCGTGGGGAGGGCGGAACGCGGTCGGAACCGGAAGGGAGAGGGACGACGCGTGCCTGGCCACGCCCTTCGTCTCGTTCCCGACGGCGCTCATTTAACCGATTGTCTAATCGTATGACAAGATCGATAAGCCCATCTAAATCCTGCGGTTCATCCTTAGCCACCAGGTGCTCCTTGAGGACCAACGACAGTCCGTTTACGAAGGCGGCGCGGAGGGCAGTGCTATTCCAGCCGGACCTCGCAGCCGCGATGCGGAAGTCGACTGCATAGGCAGCTGCGCTCCGGCGCCCCTGTCTCATTGACAGCAGCACGGCTGAAGCGGTCTCTCCTCTATTAGGGTGATCGAACACCATTCTGAGCTCCCTCACAAACCCATCATATGTCAGAAGGAGCCGTGAACTTTGCTCCCAGAGCACTGTAGCCCAAGCGCGTGCCTCACCACGAAGCAGATTTATCACATAAGCTACTTTGCTAGCGTCGGTCGCGTACATGACGGGACGCTGTGCGAAGACGAGCGAACACTGCATAAGAAAATCCGTGCACGTCTCCACACAGCCTCCGTAAGGCTCTGGGGGGCTTATGTATGCTTCAGGGGAAGGTGGGAGGGGTCGTTGGACAACCAGTGGAACGTCGCTGTTACGCACAGGGTCTACGGGAGGGAGAGCCGCAGCGGCGCCCGGAGGGCGTGCTTCCACCTGCGCGGCGAGAGCCTCCACCCTGCGGTTCAGGAGGACGTTCTGCTCGGTCATCAAATCCAACCGAGTCGAGAAAGAGGTGAGGATCCGCTGCAACTCACCGATTACCCCTCCTGCGGACGCCTGTGCGCCTTGTTCTTCCATTGGCCGTTCAACAGCCGGTTGACGCCCCTCGGGATCCATGACGCAGGCCGAGATATCCTGTTGGGAAAGTGTAGGAACACGGACCCACAACAGGGGGCGCAAATGAACGGACAATGGAGTAAGTCAAAATAACAACGCTTTACTGTTGTGAATGTGCACAACGAATACAACCAATCACAGAAATGGACAACAGTCAATTCACAAAAGTGTCGTGTGGGCAGGCTCGAAGATAGGAGACGCCTCTCCAAGGTAAGACCGGAACCACACGGCTTCCTCCGCCACAGGACCCCGGGAATACTGGAGCCGCCAAGTCCCGAACTCCCAGGTGGCCACTGCCTCCGCGTGTCGGACCTGGTACTGCTGGCGAGGAACAAAGAACAGTTAGATGGGGGCGCGTTTGCACCCAGGACTCCGAACAGCAGGAAAGTTACCTCCACCTCTCGTCGAAAAAAGAAACAGAATATCTGCTGTCCAACACACACAAGCAACAGATATTCACAGTCAGCTGAGAATGTTACCTCTCCGGTAGAAACGATATCTCGGCAATGAGGTGGAGATGCCGTCCTGCTGATATACCCCACTGATGATTGCCGTCAGCTGTCTCAGGTGATGGGTGACAGCTGTCACCGAGGCTGCTCCCGTGAGGCGGCGGCGCCCTCTGGTGCCTGGAGCCCGCACTCCAGGCAGGGCGCCCTCTGGTGGTGGTGGGCCAGCAGTACCTCCTCTTCAGCGGCCCACACAACATGACCAGAGTGTTTGATGAAGTCGGTGCAAAGCAGAGTCCTTTTAACACCGTAGATTTGTTGTCAAATGGACACTCGTTGCATAAAGAAAGCTTTCCGAAGACAGATTAATATATATATTTACCCAAGGGGGTTGTTTTCACCCGTATCTGGGGTGGGGCAGTGGTTAGCACTCCTGCCCTGCTGCAAGCAGGTCCTAAGTCCAGGTCAACCCATGTCCATTTTCCTTGTAGTTCTGCCCTTGTGGCTGTATGGACATCCAGCACAACAAACTTCTACCAAGTCAACAAGCATTTTCATACCAGATCTGCCGTGGTGACCCTGAATGAACAGGAGCAACCAAAGAAGGATATGGTGGAGGGGTGGGGCATGGGCAAGCCCAGGCTCACATTTTTTTTTCATGCCCCTATCACGACAAGCACCCCATTTTCATGACATGTTTTTTTTTTTCATTTTGCTATTTATAATCTTCCCCCTTCTCTTAATTCTAACCATAGCATAAGTGTGTCCCCTCCCCTAAACCTAACTATAACCCCCCTATACCCCCGTCACCCCACATTTCGTGCCCCCGTCACGACAAGCACCCCATTTTCATGACATGTTTTTTTTCATTTAGCTATTTATAATCATTCCCCTTCTCTTAATTCTAACCATAACCATAGCATGAGTGTGTCCTCTCCCCCAAACCTAACTATACCCTGCGTCACTCCACATTTCGTGCCCCCGTCACGACAAGCAACCCATTTTCATGACATGGTTTTTTCGTTTTGCTATTTATAATCTTCCCCCTTCTCTTAATTCTAACTATAACCATAGCATAAGTGTGTCCCCTCCCCTAAACCTAACTATAACCCCCCTATACTCCCCTTCACCCCACATTCCGTGCCCCGTCACGACAAGCACCCCATTTTCATGACTTTTTTTTCATTTTGCTATTTATAATCTTCCCCCTTCTCTTAATTCTAACTATAACCATAACATAAGCGTGTCTCCCCTCCCCTAAACCTAACCATAAACCCCCTACCCCCGTCACCCCACATTTTGTGCCCCTGTCACGAAAAGCACCCCGTATCACAAAGCCATAGATTAATGTAGTTTTCGTACTGCCGTGAGACTGGGTTGGGAAGAAACCAGTAAACTGTAGTGCACTATCATTAAACAAGCAAGATCACGGGTCAGCAAGCCTGGGAGCCGGTGCTGGTTCTGCAGGTCACTGTATCCACCAGGTCAGTGTCGCAGGTCAAAATGGAGCGTTCAAATTAAAATATTAGTGATCAGGATCAAAGATGAGTCTTCAGGATGCGACGATTGTCAACCTGGTCCTCAAGTATCACCTAACGTACACATTTTCCATTGATCCCTGCTGATTGGCTCATTCAGGTGTCTGTTTGTAACTAGCTGATCGCTGTATCTCAGCAGGGTCAGATGGAAAATGTGTAGGGTTAGGTGGTGCTTGAGGGCATGGTTTTAGAACCACTGGTCTTTCCACTGGTCTTTGCTTTGGTCCAGTTTCAGATCTTGCTGTGCATATCTGCTGGTCTAAGAATTAGAATTTGTTCAATTGTGTTCAACGTGTTCAATTGTGTCAGGCACAAGTAAATGGCAATCACCACTGGTGCTGTTGTCCCACATGGTGCTGGCTGAAATCAGACTACTGTTGGGCAAAGAGAAAGAATAGGAAGAGAATGTGTCCAGAGGCAGTGGGAGAGGAGGAAAGTCAAGAAGTGTGGAAGTGAAAGTTGGGACTGCAAAAGGTAGAGAATTGGTTGACATGCTGGTCTCTTGAACACACTGTATATCTACCTTTCTTCTGTCCAAGTGGAAGTGAAGTAAGGCCAGTGGAGGGGAGGTCAAACTGTTGTCATGGTGTGGATGGGTGCAAAAATGGTACTGAGCTATTGTAAAGGAAATGTATATTAAGAGTGTGTCGGAGGTTAAGCGGTGATGAGTGTGACGTTGAAAAACTGAATGTCATCAGTGCATATGCCCCACAGGTAGGTTGAGATGAAGGATAATGAAAATTTCTTGAGTGAGTTAAATGAAGTGGTGGAGAGTGTGCCCAAGCATGAGAGAGTGGTGATAGGAACAGACTTCAATGGGCATGTTGGTGACAGGAACAGAGGTAATGAGGAAACAATAGGTAGATATGTTGTCAAGGACAGTAATGTCAGAGGGCAGATGGTGGGAGATTTAGCATCAAGGATGGAAATGGCTGTCTCAATACTTGAGGATGATGCACACAGGTGAACTACATTCTATGTATGATATGCAATCTAAAATAAACTAGAAACTATAAGGTGGTGGCAGATGAGAGAGTAGCTAGATAGTATTGGATGGTGGTTTGTACGATGACTTTAGAGGTGAAGAAGAGAGTGAGAGCTGAACCAAGGATCACATTGAGGGGCTGACACTGGGTTGAGGTGAGGTTATTTTGGATGACCGGAGAAGTACTGCAGATGTGGTGAGGGAGACAGCTAGAAAGTTGTTTGGTTTGACATCTGGACAGAGGGAGGAAGACAAAGAGACTTGGTGGTGGAATTATGGTTTTTAGGAAAGTATAATATGAAAAAGGTTGGTGAAAAAGAATTGGGCTAGATGGAGAGATGATGAAAGTAGACGGGACTACAAGGAGATGTGGCATGAGTTGAATAGAGATTTGATAATGTTGATGTATACGAGGTCTGTCAATAAAGCAACGGTCCTTTTTATTTTTTTCAAAAACTATATGGATTTCATTCATATGTTTTTACGTCAGACATGCTTGAACCCTCGTGCGCATGCGTGAGTTTTTCCACGCCTGTCGGTGACGTCATTCGCCTGTGAGCACTCCTTGTGGGAGGAGTCGTCCAGCCCCTCGTCGGAATTCCTTTGTCTGAGAAGTTGCTGAGAGACTGGCGCGTTGTTTGATCAAAATTTTTTCTAAACCTGTGAGACACATCGAAGTGGACACGGTTCGAAAAATTAAGCTGGTTTTCAGTGAAAATTTTAACGGCTGATGAGAGATTTTGAGGTGATTCTGTCGCTTTAAGGACTTCCCACGGTGCGAGACGTCGCTCAGCGCTCTCAGCCGCCGTCGTCAGCCTGTTCAAGCTGAAAACCTCCACATTTCAGGCTCTATTAATCCAGGACGTCATGAGAGAACAGAGAAGTTTCAGAAGAAGTCGGTTTCAGCATTTTATCCGGATATTCCACTGTTAAAGGAGATTTTTTTAATGAAAGACGTGCGGACGGGTCCGCGTGTCGGGACGCAGCCGACGCGGTGCGGCGGCACAGGAAAAACACCTCCGTGTTGATAACCATTTGTAAAATCCAGGCGGCTTTTGATGGCTTTCAGTGGAGTGAGTATATGAGAAATTGTTTAACAGCAGGACATGTTCCAACTTGTCCTTAAGGCTTTCAACAGAGGTGTTTTTCCTGTGGCCGACGCGCGGACCCGTCCGCACGTCTTTCATTAAAAAAATCTCCTTTAACAGTGGAATATCCGGATAAAATGCTGAAACCGACTTCTTCTGAAACTTCTCTGTTCTCTCACGACGTCCTGGATCAATAGAGCCTGAAATGTGGAGGTTTTCAGCTTGAACAGGCTGACGACGGCGGCTGAGAGCGCTGCGCGACGTCTCGCACCGTGGGAAGTCCTTAAAGCGACAGAATCACCTCAAAATCTCTCATCAGCCGTTAAAATTTTCACTGAAAACCAGCTTAATTTTTTGAACCGTGTCCACTTCGATGTGTCTCACAGGTTTAGAAAAAATTTTGATCAAACAACGCGCCAGTCTCTCAGCAACTTCTCAGACAAAGGAATTCCGACGAGGGGCTGGACGACTCCTCCCACAAGGAGTGCTCACAGGCGAATGACGTCACCGACAGGCGTGGAAAAACTCACGCATGCGCACGAGGGTTCAAGCATGTCTGACGTAAAAACATATGAATGAAATCCATATAGTTTTTGAAAAAAATAAAAAGGACCGTTACTTTATTGACAGCCCTCGTATGTATGTCAGGGATTTGGCCAGGTCAGGGCACTGAGCCCTTGTTTTCCCCCTTTTTATTGTTTCCTGTCTGCTTCAGCTTTGATTTATTAATATTTATTTTCACCAGGATTTATTCTGTCATGTTTTTCTTGTCACTTTGTTCTTTTTGTTATGATTCACTAGTTATTTCATTTTCATCATATGGTTATTCTCTGTTCTGTTTTGATTTGTCACTTTGTTTTCTTTGTCACTTTTTACTTTGGCCTTTCGTTTTGTTCTAGTAGTTTCCAGTCATTGTTTATTAAGTTATCACTTGTTCCTCTTGGTTATAATATTTGTTGTACTGTTATGTCAGGATTTGTATTGGTTATTGCTTGGTCACTGCTTTTTCTTATGGTTTGTCTTACTGCCTTGTTTTCTTAAGTCAGTTTGTGTTTCATGTCGTCTTAGTATTTTGCTGCATGTCTCCTGTTCAAGTCTGTGTTGCCAGTTTATGTTTAGTTTAGTTCTCATGTTCATGTTTGGTTCCTGTTCACAGTAATATTATATTCAGGTGTAGCTTTGTGCTTATTTCTGTTTCACTCCATATCCTGCACCCGCCTCGTGTCTTAGTCTCCCACACTTTGATTCTGTCTGTTTTGCATTTTCATTCACACCCGCTCTTGCACCTGCTCACGCATCTTTGTATCTGACATCACTCCACTTTGTGCACTCCCTTCCCCATTATCTTGCCCATGCTTAATCTTTGTTCACTATTCACACCCCCTTCCAGAACTTTCACTGACACCTGCATCTTGTTCCACTAATTACACCACCAGTTATTTAAGCCCTCACAGTGTCACAGCTCACTGCCCGATTATTGAATGTTATTCACTTTCCAGCGGTTCCTCATCTTGTTTTGCCTGCTAGTGTTTGACCTTGCTTTTCCCTTGACCTTGAACTTGTCTTTGCCTCTGAACACCTCCACGCCGTGCTTTTTAACCTCAGCCTGTTTTTTGGACCAAGCCTCAGCCTCACGTCTGTCTGTACCTTTGCTTCGCTGCTGGACCTCCCGTGTACCAAATCCCTGCTTGTTAAATTAAACCTTTTTCTTACACCAGTCTGCCTGTGAGAGTTTTGCATTTGTGTCCTGCTCTGTTTGTGCCACGCCTGACAATGTGTATTAATGTTGTGTAGTTGAACATTGATGGAAAGTAATTATCCCACATGGATACTGTTTAAAATAAATAAGTTGAATAGTTCATTTTTTCTATATGATTACAATGAAACTGAATGGGGACACACTGCAGTCAGTTCTTCACAATGGCACATGAACACCATCTAGAAACCTGTCCAAACAACTCACTCTGCTATGCGCAAATACTGTAACTCTGCATCATTTTAGGAGAAAATAACAAACAAATTAGTTTTTTGTGATGATGGTTTATCTGTCCTAAAACCGTTACGAGTACAATTTTATTTTTGCATCCGGTGTTGCCACAGTTACTTTGAAAAAGTAATCACTTACTGATTACTCCTTGAAAAAGTAACTGTTACTTTACTGATTACTCAGTTTTAAAAATACCTAAGTTATATTACTAGTTACTTTCAGCATCTGCCGTCAACACCCCTCTGCCCCCCAACGTGAAAATGATGACCAGTTTTACCTGTTTTAAAAATGATAACCTGTTTTGTTAATCAATACTCACTTTATTCACCCGTTCTTGATGTCAGTGAACATAAATACTTGTTTTATAAAAAATTAAATTAAGACATCTTTCTTGACCTCATATTTAACTGTTGACAGCACTGTAAAGATAAAACTTAACATTTCTAACCTACATTGTTTATAAATGTAACTATTAAATTCTTTCTAACATTTTTTTTTCTAGTATTTAAATTCTAAAACCTTTAAATTCTAAACATTTGAATTATTGAAATTATAAGTACAACCCCTGGCAAAAATTATGGAATCACCGGCGTCAGAGGATGTTCATTCAGTTGTTTAATTTTGTAGAAAAAAAAGCAGATCACAGACATGACACAAAACTAAAGTAATTTCAAATGGCAACTTTCTGGCTTTAAGAAACACTAGAAATCAGGAAAAGAATTGTGGCAGTCAGTAACGGTTACCTTTTTAGACCAAGCAGAGGGAAAAAAAAATATGGACTCACTCAATTCTGAGAAATAAATTATGGAATCACCCTGTACATTTTCATCCCCAAAACTAACACCTGCATCAAATCAGATCTGCTCGAGTGATCACACCTTGGAGAGCTGTTGCACCAAGTGGACTGACATGAATCATGGCTCCAACATGAGAGATGTCAATTGAAACAAAGGAGAGGATTATCAAACTCTTAAAAGAGGGTAAATCATCATGCAATGTTGCAAAAGATGTTGGTTGTTCACAGTCAGCTGTGTCTAAACTCTGGACCAAATACAAACAACATGGGAAGGTTGTTAAAGGCAAACATACTGGTAGACCAAGGAAGACATCAAAGCGTCAAGACAGAAAACTTAAAGCAATATGTCTCAAAAATGCACAAACAAAATAAATGAGGAACGAATGGGAGGAAACTGGAGTCAACGTCTGTGACCGAACTGTAAGAAACACCAGCTAAAGGAAATGGGATTTACATACAGAAAAGCTAAACGAAAACCATCATTAACACCTAAACAGAAAAAGCAAGGTTACAATGGGCTAAGGAAAAGCAATTGTGGACTGTGGATGACTGGATGAAAGTCATATTCAGTGATGAATCTCGAATCTGCATTGGGCAAGCTGATGATGCTGGAACTTTTGTTTGGTGCCATTCCAATGAGATTTATAAAGATGACTGCCTGAAGAGAACATGTACATTTCCACAGTCATTGATGATATGGGGCTGCATGTCAGGTAAAGGCACTGGGGAGATGGCTGTCATTACATCATCAATAAATGCACAAGTTTACGTTGATATTTTGGACACTTTTCTTATCCCATCAATTGAAAGGATGTTTGGGGATGATGAAATCATTGTTCAAGATGATAATGCATCTTGCCATAGAGCAAAAACTGTGAAAACATTCCTTGCAAAAAGACACATAGGTTCAATGTCATGGCCTGCAAATAGTCTGGATCTTAATCCAAGAAAATGGTCCATGACAAGGCTCCAACCTGCAAAGCTGATCTGGCAACAGCAATCAGAGAAAGTTGGAGCCAGATTGATGAAGAATACTGTTTGTCACTCATTAAGTCCATGCCTCAGAGACTGCAAGCTGTTAAAAAAGCCAGAGGTGGTGCAACAAAATACTAGTGATGTGTTGGAGCATTCTTTTGTTTTTCATGATTCCATATTTTTTTTCCTCTGCTTGGTCTAAAAAAGTAACTGTTACTGACTGCCACAATTTTTTTTCCTGATTTCTTATAGTGTTTCTTAAAGCCAGAAAGTTGCCATTTTAAATTACTTTAGTTTTGTGTCATGTCTTTGATCTGCTTTTTTTCTACAAAATTAAACAACTGAATGAACATCCTCCAAGGCCGGTGATTCCATAATTTTTGCCAGGGGTTGTAGTATTAGTAGCAAAAAAAAAAAAAAAAGGATTCAAAACTGGACCTTTAACCTAGCGTTGTTGTGGGGGGCCGCGTCCCTGCCTTGCTTCATTTATTTATGCAGAAAACATGACCAGATTGACAGGTAAGAAAGTTTTATCTGCATTTTTTTTACATCATGTCATCCTCAGAGAGTTTAGGCGCAGTTGGGTGGAAAAAAGTGTTAGTTGTTTAGGCATCATGAATCAGCTGTTTTTAGTGAGGACACGCAAAGCGGCACAGAGTTTTTTAAATAAAGGGGAAAAAGTATTAAAATATCTTTGTGAAACTCAGTGCAGGTGTGGTGTTGTCACCACGCTTTGAGAGATGACAACTGCTTTTTCAACACAGAACTCATGTAGACAACCACAGCTTGCTGATAGTGGGCAAAGTGGGCATTTCAGTTGAACCCCGTCCTCCTGCCCATGGGCCAGCTTTAATGCTGTGATCGACCCACAACGCAAAAATGATAGTAATACACAGTGACTAGGAGAAGTAATTTTAATCTGATTACTGATTTGGAAAGATTAACATGCTAGATTACTCATGTTTGAAAAAACGATGCAGGTGCGATGGATCATGCATGCAACGGTGTCTTTCAAGCAGGAACACAGTGCGAGCAGCTGCAGCTGCTCGCACTGTGTTCCATGGGACAAGGTGCACCACATCGCGCCGCTGATGTGGAGAAAAATAAAATAAAAATCAGCTGTATAATTACTGAATATCACTGGGTTGATATAAATAATACATAAAAGGGGAGGCAATACAGAAGCCCACGGTTAAATAAAAAGAAAAAAATGCCACAGGATTCAAACCTGCACACTCTGATTACCAGATGGAAACTTTACCACTGTGCTACAATCACTGTCTTGTAACAGGAATGTGAAATGGCTAAAATTAGCAAGCAGAGAAATGTATTTTCTAAAAAAGAGAAAAGCGCTTTGATAACTGATCAAACAGCATTTGGTACGGAGTATTTCTGCTGATACGTGACTGAAAGTGGTGGATTTCCATTTCTCCTCCCAACGCAAAAGCATTATATGTTTTTATGTATTTCCACACAAGCACACACTCATGTGTCCGTCAAAACACAGGACATGTGCTGCAGCTGTGATGTCCAGGACTGGCAATGTCTCAACAGCTGTGGGCAGCCAGCCACGCCCTCTGTCCTGTCAGCGCACAGATCAAGAGGCAGCTGTGATTTTGCATGTTTTGCACATGCTTCCTGCTTAATGCGCACTTTTGTGCACAAATCGACCAAATTTTCACTATGCGTGAATGGGCTAAATAACGCATTACCAGAATCACACCAGAATTGCCAGAGTTAGCCTAGTGTCAGCCAGGAAACAACTGGTACACAAATAATGAATGTGTATGGGTTCAATGGTATGAATATTTCATGAGATGAAAGATGGAACATTCCATCTTTCACCAAATTAGATATTTGTTCCATTGAAAGAACTAAAAAAAAAAAACATTCATTATTTGTTTTATATAATGGCCAAAATAGATCCTTGTCATTTGATATTTTATTAATTCATGAACAACAGAAATGGGACTTACATTTTGGTGGTCGTCAGTGGTACTTTGGCGTCAACAGTCCAACACGAACATTAAATAGGGGTCCAAAGTTGCTCTCATTCAACTTGGAAAAACAGTTAGATAGTTCGAAAATAATTCTGATGATGTAGTCCGTGCACTGACTTCATGTACTTCCTCAGTCCAGCGAAAAATCACGTCAGAAATTTGTCCATGTTTTTCATCCTAAATTCAATCTAACTAACAGCTCTTCATGCATCCAGATGGCTTACAGTGTAGTGGATTTGGTTTTTTGTTTTGTTTTTTGTATGTGTGTGTGGGTTAGAAGAATTAGCACCATCAATTAGCTTGTTCAAATTATCGTCCGTCAGCAAAAAAACTCTGCCATGTTTACCTAAACGCTGCCCCCTTAGTGTGTGCATGGGCGATGGTTTGCAAATTTGCAAACTAAATGCAACGCAACATAAATGGGATGAATACGCCATGTCACCTGACATACAAAGCACCAATCAAATGACAAGGATGATGTCTAGTGGTTAAGGCATTGGGCTTGAGACCAGAAGATCCTTGGTTCAAATCCCAGCCTGACTGGAAAATCACTAAGGGCCTTTGGCAAGGTCTTTAATCCCCTGTTGCTCCCAGTGTGTAGTGGGCGCCTTGTATGGCAGCATCCTCACATCAGGGTGAATTATTTGTAAAGCACTTTGAGCGTCTGATGCAGATGGAAAAGCGCTACATAAATGCAGTCCATTTACCATTTAAGAACACGGTGTGTGACTGGGAATCAAATCCAGGTCTACATATTAGTAGTCCAATTCCTTACCCCAGCAAGGTGACATCAAGGACCAGTGGTCACAGGAGGTGTGTGTGTAGAAAAGGAAAACAAGGTGTTGACGAGGAACCACATTGATATTGAGCAAACTCTGCCTTGATAAGTAATGTCTCAGTAATATCTTTGATGTGGCACAATGTGTTTCCTTCAGTTTGTCATTTCAGCCACTGCTGAAGTCTCAATGTCCTGTTGCCCTCTAAAGAAACATCTGAAATATTACCAGCTTACAGATAAGAGTTGTCAGGTGGGCGGTTACAGAGTGAACTATGCAATATCACTTCAAATGTCTGACTTTGTCAATGGCTCATTGCAAATTCTACTTCGGGAAGTTGCTGTTTCATCAGTAATGCATGCTTTCCAACATAATAAATATAGATAATATTTCTATAAATCTTTTTGTAACCTTATCTGAGCAATGAAAGCACTCAAATCAAAAAGCAATTTAGCTTCCCTTGCGGAAGAGAATGTTATCGGCGGCCTCTGCGCAATAACTGAAGTAGCTACAGTTTGACAAACCGACACAAAGAACACAAGCTGCACATGACACAAAAAAAAGTTGTGCTTGGAGTGCATGCATCTGAGACTCTGAGTAGACAAATGTGGAGAAATCTAGACCTTGACAAGATAAAGTCTCCTTGGTGCAGTCTAAATATGAAGGGTGGGAGACTTCTGCCTTCAGTAAAGATTGCTTGTCAGCACAAATACCTGTCACTCACTGAAGGGTAGCCTCACTTCCTGCATTCCATTTCTGTTATGTGGATGAGAAAAAGTCTGAATAAACTTCCTTTCATCTGTCTTACAAATTAAAATGGCGTATTCCTCCCATGCATGGGGAAAATGACAAAAAAACAGGAAGGCTTTATGTTTTCCATTGACTCTGAGGTCAACACTCCCAAGGGTAACCATCAATCTGCTGCACCTTGGTGTCCGTTTTGTGGCTGGCATCCTCAGTAATGAGCCATCTGCATACTGGATTACACTCAGGAAAATGTGCCAAGTTGTCAGTGTTGCAGCTGGTGCTCCCTCAGGTTGCATGTTCTGGTCTTGGCTATGATGATGTATTGCCCCTGGAACTGCAGGTGATCTACACCTAAAGATGGCACTAAACATACGGAAATGAGGCATCATTTCACAAGGCATCCAGATGACTACAATGCCTCACCACTGTTAGCTAGTTTTTTCCAACTTTGCTAGACATCATTAAGTGGCATCACTGATGTTGTAGGTCTGTTAGTTGTTAGTACGTTTGTAAGCTCCAGTAGAGCAGGAGTCTATGTAGGAAACTGTGCTTCAGTACATCACCTAACTCCTCAGATATGGTCATGAATGCATTTTCAACAGTGACATCTGATTTGACCCGAGACCTTGACAGGACCTTTGCAGCAAGAGAACAGGCCACTGAGTTTACCCACCAAGTCTAATATAAAGATATCACTGTTGACAGACGGATATGTCTATTTCAATAATAGCCTCTTTCTGCTTTATGATGAAGCTAAAAATTGAGCTTCCATCCATCCTTCCAGTTTCTAAATGTGCTTCTCCCAGCTAAGGGTCACAGGTGGCAGGGCTGGAGCCTATCCCAGGTTTTTTTTTTTTTTAATCACAGGACTAAAAAAATACCAATGTGCTTAATTACAGTATAAGCAAGAAACTAGATGTTGGGCTCCAGTATGAAGATAGCATTGGTGCTCAGCTTTGGTAATCTTTGACAGGCATCCCACATCAACATACACACAGACTTTCTATAAATTATTCATAAATGAGGAAGTCACTTGGATGGGTGAGGGGGTTTGATATCATGGGAACCAATTGGAGGTACATGTGGTGTGAACTTCTGGATACCTCCTGTCTGAATGACTGACTGAGATCCAACATAGACACTGCACACTATGGTCTCTTTGACTGAGCTACACAGTTTCTTGTGTCTTTGAATATGTTATCCTCCATTGTCAGGGCTGGACTGGGGAAATTTTTCAGGCCGGGCATTTTTAACCAAGACCAGGCCACCACTAGGTATCGAAGTGGAAAAATTTAAGCCTGCTGTGACAGTGTGTTTTTTTTTTTTTTTTTTTTGATCCCTTAACCGATCAATGTGCACCAGGAGACATATACATTTTAACACTATAAAAAGCATTATGAAAAGTTCTCCCGAAATACAGTTATCATAGGCTTATCAAAAGTACGATCTATTGACAGCAGGTCACATTACTTTTTAGACATAATAAGCCGTCATTTCATTCAGCCTTGTTACTTAAATTTAGAAATAGAAATTATGTAAAAACATTTGTTATAGAAATACTGTAGGCTATACTATAAATAATATATCATTACTTGTGTGATACAATTCATCATATAAAGCAAGAAATGACTGGATACAAAGGTTGAACTTTTGAAACTGTAATACACAAAAGGCCACAAGATGGAGACAGTTGTCTATCTCGCTACAAGTAACATCAAGGATTTCTTTTATTACCAATTTGTGTTGCTAATCAACTTAGAGAATGACTCTCAATTTAAAGTAAAATGTTAAGTATGTGAAATTATGCCAGGACTTGGGAAAATACATTTTAGACAGGGACGCCGTTATACCACATCACCGCACCGCAGACTGTGCAAAACAGCATACTTTGTATGAGCGACGCACGACCGTCACACAAATAGAATAAAGAATAAAGAAACAACCTGGCGGTGGCAGCATGGTACCATTTGCACAGGTTACATTGCTAGGCTAGGTTACGTGACTGGCAGAGTTAGCACGAACGAAAAATAATATCCAACCTTAATTCATATCTGAGTGACCCAGTTAGACAGCACTTTACTTCGGACTAGAAGATCAGAATGTCTCTCTCACACACAGATGTCTGATTTATGAACAAGTTAGGTTGCTGTTCATCAGTTAATAGCTGAAGTTAACCTTTACTTACCGTTATGGCCGTAGTGGTCCCCGCCTCGTCCACCTGTTGAACGTCTTCTCCGCCACTTGCTGAGGCTGCCTGCCGCAGATGTGGATGCTCCGCGTCCACGCGAAGCAAACATGTCTGTTATTTTAAGACATTTTTCAGCATCTGCCTGAAGGGCTACTCTCTTCTGATCCCTGGCTCTTTCAGCGCCTCCTTTCCTCTTCTTGCCACCATCCATATCACTCGTTATCGCTGTGTGTATGGAGCACTGTGTAGCCCAACCGAGGTAATTGGCCTGCCCCTCACCTCATTGGTCCAGGCCACAATCAATCATGACTAAAGGGCCGATCTCCCAGTTTATGCACCAATAGGAGGGTTTATATACCGGTATCCAGTGTTGCCACAGTTACTTTGAAAAAGTAATCCAATTACTGATTACTGATTACTCCTTGAAAAAGTAACTTAGTTATTTTACTGATTACACAATTGTAAAAGTAAGTTAGATTACTAGTTACTTTTTAGTTACTTTCCCCAGCTGCCGACAACAACCCTCTGCCACCTCAACATGACAATGATACTTGTTTTGCCAAAACTCACTTTATAGTCACCTTTTCTCGACTTCAATGAAAATATATACTTGTTTTATAAAAGTAAAATAAAGACCTCTTTCTTGACCTCATATTTAACTGTTGACAGCACTGTAACATTAAAACTTGTAATTTCTAACCTACATTGTTAATAAACGTAACTATTAAATTCTTTCTAACATTTTTCTAACATTTAAATTTTCTCTAAACATTTTACTTGTCGATATTATTATTATTTTAAGTAGTATTAGTAGTTGTAGTAAAAAAAGGCTTCAAAACTGGACCTTTAATCTAGGGGTGTTGTGAGGGGGGCACGTCCTTGCCCCACGCCCCCATTCCATCTGGATTCGCCCCTGCTTTGGCGTTTGAGCACAAACAATGGATAACATTTATTTATGCAGAAAACATGACCAGATTTACAGGTAAGAAAGTTTTATTGTGTTTTCACATCACATGGTCCTCAGAAAGAGAGTTTCGGTGCATTTGAGTGGAAAATAGTGTTAGTTGTTGACGCGTCGCGGAGGATCAGCTGTTTTAACGTGCAGATACGGAGCAACTCAGCTCTTAATAAAGGAGGGAAAAAAGCATAAAAATGTCTTTGTAAAGCTCAGTGCAGGTGTGCTGTTATTGCGGCGCTTTAAGAGGTGACGATGAGTCGTAGCTGCTACAAAAAAAAAAAAAAGCGCGGATGAAAAGCTCACAGCTCGCTTTACTTCGTAAAAAAATAAAAAAATCCGCAGGCCAGTAGGCCATCAGGCCAGCGGCCAAATGGCCAATGTGCAATACTATCAGTCCAGCGGTGTCCATTGTGCACAATGAGCGACATTTGATTGTCATAGTTGCAATTTTCCTGTTAGAAATTGCTGTATGTTCCATCTTGTGTTGTGCCTTTTTGTTGTGTCTTTATGGAATAATAATCCACCTCGGATGATTATTTTATCCTCAAGATTTTTCAACTTATTTTTTTAAAGTAACAAGACAAAGAAGGCTTGTCAACCATGTTGACACCAACCTATTTTGGAACATTGACCATGGGTACGATTGTGTTTTGTAGTTGTTGACATTCATGCGTTATCATGCACACTGTGCATGAATTTGATTGGGTCATTACATTATGCGTGTATTTTCATTGTATCATAGTGTTGTTTAATTACGTTTAATGACTTTGCTTAGTTTTAAAAGGGGAATTATGGTGAATATTGCCATAATTTCGACGAGATGCTAGTTCACAGTTTTGAATAAACTGTTTGGTGCTGAGTCGACAAAAGTGTGTACACACAGTTACAGTACGATGTGTTTATGGAGTGTGTTTTTCCATAGTTGGAAGTAAAATTTAAAGACTGAAAAGCAGACATATCATGCATGTTACTAGTGAACTATTTTTTTCAGCCATGAAATTTGGTAAATGTCTCTCTTGAATAATCACAGTGACAAAAATCAACACACATTGGATGTTTATATATATATATATATATATATATATATATATATATATATATATATATATATGTATATGCACTCAACAAAAATATAAACGCAACACTTTTGGTTTTGCTCCTATTTTGTATGAGATGAACTCAAAGATCTAAAACTTTTTCCACATACACAATATCACCATTTCTCTCAAATATTGTTCACAAACCAGTCTAAATCTGTGATAGTGAGCACTTCTCCTTTGCTGAGATAATCCATCCCACCTCACAGGTGTGCCATATCAAGATGCTGATTAGACACCATGATTAGTGCACAGGTGTGCCTTAGACTGCCCACAATAAAAGGCCACTCTGAAAGGTGCAGTTTTATCATACAGCACAATGCCACAGATGTCGCAAGATTTGAGGGAGCGTGCAATTGGCATGCTAACAGCAGGAATATCAACCAGAGCTGTTGCTCGTGTATTGAATGTTCATTTCTCTACCATAAGCCGTCTCCAAAGGCGTATCAGAGAATTTGGCAGTACATCCAACCAGCCTCACAACCGCAGACTACGTGTAACCACACCAGCCCAGGACCTCCACATCCAGCATGTTCACCTCCAAGATCATCTCAGACCAGCCACTTCAGCTGCTGAAACAATCAGTTTGCATAACCAAAGAATTTCTGCACAAACTGTCAGAAACCGTCTCAGGGAAGTTCATCTGCATGCTCGTCGTCCTCATCGGGGTCTCGACCTGACTCCAGTTCGTCGTTGTAACCGACTTGAGTGGGCAAATGCTCACATTTGCTGGTGTTTGGCACGTTGGAGAGGTGTTCTCTTCACGGATGAATCC